>NC_056732.1:1916490537-1916492357 GCF_019279795.1 Protopterus annectens | reverse complement strand
CTAAAACGAACGGAGAAATCAAAGTAAGTCCCAAATGGCTCGCTGAGCTGGAGATTTTACTCACGGAACTTGAAATAATGCTCACAAAGCTTGGAATGTAATTTGCAGTCAAAAGTCAAGAGCCAATGCTTCCAGTAGTAAAAACAGCTTTAATAGTGCACAAACGTTATTACCCAGTATCAATGGTTTGCCAAAGGTACACAAGAACTTGTACAAACCACCGATGAGACCCATCGTAGCGGGAGCTGGGTGGCTGACTGAGCCAATCTCCGTATACTTGGACCACAGGCTTAAAGTGGTGTTATCTAAATTTCCATACATCTTGAAGGATACAGGTCAATTCTTGGGGGATTTATATGAATGCATTAAAACCATTGACAACAGATCTGACCTAACAATGACTACCATGGATGTAGTCTCACTATTCACGTGTATACCTAACCTTGACGGCATACAGATGGTTAGGAACTTACTGGCAGAACATATGAGTACAATTGAATCTGACCTGATCTGTTTATTGCTAGAGCTAGTACTTGAGAACAACTTGTTCACCTTTAATGATGAGATATATAGACAGGTCACTGGTGCCGCCATGGGTACCAGCTGCGCGAACTCATATGCCAATTTGGTGATGGCAGCTTGGGAAAGGGATACATTATTGGTCAACAGTAACATCGTCTTCTATAGAAGATTTGTTGACGATTTGTTTATCATCTGGCGAGGCAATGTACAATCGTTGGTTACATTTCATGATAATCTCAACAGTTTACCAGGTTTCTTTAGATTTACAATGGACTACTCCAAAGTGTCTATAAATTATCTGGATACGACCATCACCAGGGCTGATGATTTGTTCTCCACTAAGGTGTATAGGAAGGCATGCTATGTACCATCATACTTATCCAATGATAGCATGCATGACCCTAGGGTCTTTTCAAATATAGTTAAGGGCCAAGCACTCAGACTCTCACGTCTCTGCTCGAGTGATGTTGTTTTTGAACAGGAGCTGGACAGGCTAAGGGACAATTTCATCGTCAGAGGTTATGATCCAGAAGTTGTTAGTAATCAGTGCCTACAAGCCTACAATCTAAGACACAGTCGAGGCAAACCCTATTTTGGTGGTGGACAATCCACTAGAACTTATGGATCTGACCCTAGAAAGCAAGTACCTCTTGTCATGCCACTAGGAACAAACATAAGTTTTGTACAACAGGTTATTAAGGACAATTGGAATTCTTTGATGGTAGACCCTGAAATTAGGAACATCGTGGGCAACTGCCCGCAATATGTCTTTAAGAACTGTAATAACTTGAAGCAGTTATTATGCTTTCCAAAATTGACCAATTCTGGACAAACCATGGTTCAACCATGGCAGTTGGACACGAAAAGATGTGGCTCTTGTGCACAATGTGCCCATATTGACACCTCCAGATTCTTTAGATGCCCCAATGATGGGAAATTGTGGGAACTGCGTAACACCTCTGATTGTAATACCAGAAATGTAATATATGCAGCGCACTGTCAGATCTGTTTCTCTTTCTATGTAGGAAAGACTAACAGATCATTAAGGGAAAGAATACGTGATCACCATTATGCTTTTGCTAGGAATGAGAGATATAGTGCTATTTCAAAACATATGCTCACCTTTGGAGAACAACATAGGTTTCTGTTTCAAGTTTTACAAGTGGTATACCCAAGAATGAGAGGTGGAGATGTTTCTAATTTGACTGAGGAAATAGAGCTGAAATGGATTCTTAGACTAGGTGGGCATAGGTGCTTAGGTCTAAATGAATCCGTATCTATAAAACCGGTCTTAAAAG
>NC_056732.1:1916470537-1916485537 GCF_019279795.1 Protopterus annectens | reverse complement strand
CTACTGCTAGGGTAAAAGAATGGTATTAATGGAAAAAAACAGTGGAACTGGACTGGTGGTGTGATGAAAATGTACTAAGGGGATGGGTGCTGAGGAAAATGTAGCAAAGTTAGTACACATACACAGACACACACACACACACACACACACACACACACACACACACACACACGTTACATTCATGTTTTATACACACACACACACACACACACACACACACACACACACACACACACACACACACACTCATACATGCTTGTGTTCTCTCACTCACAAGCGCACGTGCGCACGCGCACACACGCTAACAAAGTCATGCATGTTTGTGTTCATATACACACAGGTACACACACACACACACTAACAAAGTCATGCATGTTGTGTTCATATACACACAGGCACATACACACTCTCTCACACACACACACACACACACACACACACACACACACACACACACACACACACACACACACATAAACACACATACACAAACATATATATATATATATATATATACACACACACACACACACACACACACACACACACACACACACAGTCCTTTAGGCTTGTGTTGTTCGTGCAGACACACACACACACACACACACACACACACACACACACACACACACACACACACACACAAACACGCACAAGATATTCTACAATCATTTCCTAAACATACAGTTTTATGTTCCCAGGATCTACATTCCACCTTTTATTCCAGTAATCCATGTTTCCTTACAAAAAGACACTACTGATAAGGAAATGAGTATTGACTGTAACACTGGACAGTGATAAGAGGAGGAGGAATTGTCAGCACATGTAGTGCACCAGCTTCATCTTCAACTTTATTTTAGTACTTATACCCAAGCATCTTGCATAACAAGTTAGCAGCAACTAAGTTAAAAAAATGCAACAGATCAATGATACAAAATAAAACAAAATCACTATTACCTGAGGATTATATGCATTGTTAAATAAGCAATAATGGTGATTCAGTGTAACTATAGCTAATTAAATCAAGTTCAAATAAGTATGATTTTTAAGAGTACTTAAAATCACTAAGGGTCAGAGACCCTCTCATTCAACCTGTCAGCAAGCTACAAAAATACAGACCCTGAAAGGCAACTACTTGGATTGCAAAATAGTCAAGGCATGCCACTGGGACTGCTAGCAGCCCCTCAGAAGCACTTCATTGAGATCTGGTTGGCTGGCATCATCTGGAGGAATGGTTCCAAGCCATGGGGGGTAAGTACACTAGAACAGGGACTTGAAAAATTTACACATTTACAAATTGCCAAAAAAGCAGCCAGTGAAGTGTTATATAACAGGCATTACATGGTGGTACTTAGGGACCCCTACAAGTAGCCAGGATGGAGACTTCATAACTGGCTACAGGAGATCAAGTTCTATATCAGAAAAGCCCCAGTAGAGGGTATTGCATTATATTTTGGAGATAGAAGCAGGCAGATTTCACCAAAGTTAAAGCCAGGGTCCTTAGTGACAGAATGTCATCAATAATCATCACCCCTAAATCATACACCTTTGACAGACACTACAATACGTGTCTAGTACAGACACTATCATGAGACAAGACTGACATTACGGAATGCATTGGAGTGGGAGGTATGGCTATCACCGCTGTCTTGGGGATTTTTGAGCTTCAAGAGATTATTGACTATCCTTGACTGGTTACATTCCAAGTCTTTAGCTAAACTGCAGATAGATGTTCCTGTAGGAATAAGATGTAAAACTGAACATCATCTGTATATTATTAATAATGCAGTGCTGTCATTTCAATAATATCTTCAAATATTGTCTTGCAAAGGCAACATATAATCACTGCACAATGGGGGACTCAGACTGGAACCTTGAGGAACATCACAGTCAAAAGTGTTGAATGCTAAGGAATTAACACCAGAAACTACCCTCTGTGTTCATCTAGTGCGGTACAAGTCAGTCCAGGACTACACCATTGATGCTCTAGTCAGTGATCCGCCATATCAAATCCCAATGTGAAATCTAATATGGCTATAATATAACAGTAATGCTTCTCCCTTTTCTTAAGGGGTGTTTTGAAAGTATGCCTGCCATTAAATGGAATAGTGGAAAAGGTGTAAAGTAAAATAAAAAAATAATATATATATATAAATAAAGAGAGACTAGAATAGGCCATTAATTCTGTATCTCTAAGGTATGATTCTTGTTAAATGTACACCATTTTATTAGAACCTTATCAACATATGTTCCAGATGAGGCAATAATTATCCAGATCATCAGAATCCTAACCTGCCTAATTTAGCACAAAAGAGGTAAGGAAAATTTGGTAAAAGACAGTGTTTGTTGTCGCCAAACAAGCCACTGCTGCCTCAATAGGGCAAAAATAAGTAGAATGTATACTAATAACCATACCTCCCAACCATACTGAGTTACTCGTTTTTTACCAAGTTTTGGGGTCCAAATGAAGGGGTGCCACTATTCTAGAGTGGCACCCCTTCATTTCTGATTTTTTGCTTTGTTTTTTTTTTTTTTTAATTTTTGCACTGACGTCATCACGTGCACTATGACATCAGCTCCGTCAGGTTACCAGCCAGTCAGAATTGAGCTCAAGGAGATCAGGTGATCATTTCCAGCTGGCCTGGCTGCCAGAAAGTGAATTGTGAGTATGAAAGGGGTACAGCTTACAGCAGAGGAACTTGTCTGCATTGGCAGAAATTGAATTGCGAGCAGGAATGGGGAAACAGCAGCAGCAGCACTTGTTTACGCAGGAACGGCAGAGGAGGATAATGGCAGAATTGGTGGAGGATATGGTAGTAGTAGTAGGGGTGCCTACAGGGCCACCATGGCTGGTAGTACATTCCAGCCGAAGCAGATCATACAAGACCCACAGAATATCATTTGTTTTTTAAGTTGGGTAAGTTTTTGACTATTTAATTTATTCCCATTAAGCATTCCCTTTACCAGCAGCATTGCTTTCCTAGTAGTTAAACATGTTCCTTTTCACTCCTATGTCCCCCGGTAGGTATACTTTGGCTGTAATGATAGGGACTCAAGAAGTCGTAGTTAAGAAGTTTGGGAGCCCCACCCTTGTTTTGTTGTGGAAATTTATTGAAAGTGTTTAGTAGGATAGGCACTGTTCCTAATAAATATCTTTCCCACACATCATGTGGGGAGCAAATTAAGAAAAAATAAAAGATTATATGCAAAAGTGTAGGGGGGAGGAGAATAAGTAATGATAGGTGGGAAAGAAGTTCTGGTTGGAAAAGGTGCATAGGAAAAATAGTTGGAGAGTGAGGTGGGTGGTTGTAATTTGTAAAATCCTTCTAAAGAATCTCTGATAATCCACAATGGGCAACTTGAGTGTGTCGATTGTGAGTCTGATTACTTTTTTGATAGTGTAGGAGAAGCCCAACAAGTAATGTCTGTATGGTGCCTTATGAAAGGATCAAAGCAAATTATGCAGTTTTACAAGCTGTTTTGCAAGCAGAAATGGCAGGCAGCAGCACTCGTTTTGACTCAATTAAGGGTGTGTGTGTGTGTGGTGTGTGTGGTGTGTGTGGTGTGTGGTGTGTGTGTGTGTGTGTGTGTGTGTGTGTGTGTGTGTGTGTGTGTGTGTGTGTGTGTGTGTGTGTGTCTTACAAATATTGCAACATGTCCAGGGATTGCAAAGCCCTTGTTCTCCAGGCTCATGCTTCACACCACCCCTGGGAGTGTGTTCATATATGTACCATACATAACCCCTTGGGATTACTGCTTAAGTAATCTGCACTGAGCAGTTGACTGAGCTGTTACACAAACACCCTAAGGTCACTAAAATGTCTGAATTGGAGTGACCTAAAGGAAAGTTGAGGTATGTGTTATGATGTATCACCAATGATAACTCTTTACATCTTTCCTATATTATAACCATATTATAGTGCTACGTCTTGCACATTAGTCTTTGTCATAACTCAAATAATCTGGCATTCTGTTTTTAGATAATTAGAATTAAAACTGTACTATTATAGTCTGGTTAAGCACTGACTCGTGCTCATTGTATATCGTTTTTGCATCATACTTCCCAGCTAAACATTTTCTGATTAACAGATAAATATAATAAATAACTAAATACATATATAAATGAATAAATTATTAATATGAAGGGGAATGCAGCTGCAGTGCTTTCACACAGATATGTAGCAGGCATCACACATGTGTAGCAGGCACGTTCTTTAGCAATATGAGGAAATTTAGATTTGAGCCATACCATCCCATCTCTGGATTTCATGGTAGAACATGCATGCTGTAAGCCACTTAAGTTATGTCATCTCAGTTTCAGAATAACCATGACTGCAAAAGATTGGATAGTCAGCAGAGCTATAGTGAGAAGTGAGAACTGAATTTGTATTCCCCCATTATTGGCTTTGTCCAGGTTTTTTGTGGCTAAGAGGTTGAGAGCTATAATGAGAAGTGAGAAATGAATTCACTAAATGACAGCCATTAAGTTTCAGTCTTCCTATTTTTCAGGAAGCTGCTGATTTGGCATAGTGGTATGTTGTTCTGACTGTAGTACATAGGGTCCTGGGTTCAAAACTTGCCAGTGAAATGCATGGTGGTAAAACAACATTTTATTCTAGCAACTTTACAAAATTATACAAGCAATGTTTAAAATGTGTCCCTGTTTTTTGACCTTTTGTCCCCCCCCCCCAAAAAAAAAATGAAATTGAAAATAAATGTGAGATGCTGTGCAAGATACCTATGGCTCACACTACTGTCATTCTATTTATAGTGTGGCTGTAGAAGTAGACTGTTATGATGGAGATGTTCTGAATTGGGCAGTTTTGTCATTATTGGTTCATGTGTTTGTTTCATTGCCTACAGTACAGCCTACTGATAAAATATTCAAACAATACATTTAAAATGTGCTCTGTCTAACAAGTGTGTTGTATTATACAAGGAATATAATTTAATAAAGTCAGGAAGGTGTATCAAAGAAAAGAACACCTGTATGTTTCTTGTTTTATGTGCAATGGGCCAATGATTTGAAAATAGGCCAAAGGTAATCTTTATCCACCACTGGCCAGATAAATTTTCTTTGGATGTGATGTGGGTTTCAATGCTGTTTCAATGAATATGAGTTTCAAGGGCAGAGAAGTTTTAATGCCAAGCCTGTTTTCATTGTGAGACAGTATTGCTTTGTTTACCATATGATGTCTATTAGTGTTTTTGCATTGTTGTGCTGCAAAATGTAAAAATAAAATCCAAATACTCACTGCAGAAGTAAAGCAGTATGCATACATTAGTGTTTATGGCAAATGGGGCGAAATAGCCAGGTAATGGGACACTGGAATGGTTGCAGGGGGACTCTGGTGCCATATTTTGGTTGTCTGTTCTTCAGTTTGCGTTTGAAAGTTGTTATACCACAATTCCACTGGAGTGGGTGGGGCTACATAACCATGTATGCAAAGTAGATGTTAATCAGCGTACAGATTTGTACCTATTTTTCATGGGCCTTATCCAGATTTTTGATGTTTCCAGGTTGAGAGGTATGCTAATAACAATGGAGTTAAAGTCATCATAATTGCAAACTGAAAACTCACAACAACCCGGAGGTTGGTTCAGCTCTCCAAAACCACTGCCATAACCCTAATTAATAACCCTAATTAATGCTATCTGAGATCCCCAATATAATAAGAGCAAGCTTAGTAACAAACAAGTAAGTAAATTACATTCATCAGAAGATAAAAACTTCTGTGTGAAAGGACAGTCTAGGCCACAAAAACTGCCCATAAAAATGCTGTCAGTTGTTTTACAACCACAGTGATTTCTCAGGATAAGAGACTTTATCCTTAATCAGTTTAAACAACTAGGATCACTGTAAAGGGATCCACTAAAATCAATGCTCAGTTTATAAATATCAACAAAGAAATTTGTCTCGGTGACTAAACTTTGATACATTAATGACTGACTCTCAGACGTGCAATCACTAATTTCTGAACCACAAGTGAAGTCTTTCATTATAAAAACACACCTTTTCACTGTTACATTGTTTTTGCAGACCCCCTTAACCCTCCAATATGGACACCTACAGTCCTCACCCCTATGACATTTAAATATACAAACCCTGAGATAACTGTGTCTCAGAGAAAAGCATGGGTTGTTTAAAATACAGCAATCTTTTATTTATTTAACATTTGTTTACCAGGAAAGTCAACTGCGACAGAGGCCATTTTTGGTGGAGACCCAGGGAGAAAAGCTCCAAGCGTATGTCTTTGGAATGTGGGAGAAGCCCCCAGCACCTGGAGGAAACCCACGAGAATGCAGGGAGGACATGCAGACTCTGCACAGGAGGCACCCCAGCTGAGAATTGAACCGGAGAACTTCTTGCTATGAGGCAACAACACTAACTGCTGCACAACTGTGTTGCAATAATATGTTAACTCTAAGATCACTGAATCTCAGACAAAAATGAGTTCTTTGAATACCAAAATTTCAGTCTTTAAAAATAAATGAAGCAAATCACACTTTTGAGGTTGCACATTAGCATGTGGGTGTCAATCATAAATGACAAACAGTTAAGCCTTGCACTCTGGAAAAGCTGTATGCCTCCAGAATTCAATAGGGCTTGTCAAGACAGAGGTCTAGCTGTTCCAATAGGAACCAGATTTGAGAACTTTACCTAATTCACAACAGCATCTAATTTTCATAGATTTAGGAAGCAGAGCTGGCTCACCACTGATCTAAAATATATGCAAGGCCTCTGTCCCTCAAGCATAGTTTTGCCACAAAATTCAACCTAATACAAAATTGTGAATAGATATTGCAGGATTTACCCATGGTTGGTGTGGCTTGTTGCTAAGGATGAAGTCGAAGTGATCAAACAAAGCCAATAACGTGCAAATCCTTCATTACATACACTCAGAAGTAGATTATCGCTTTTATACTATGGCATCGTTTAAGCATGAAATCGCTTATCTTTTTTTTAAACTATGCCATTTTATGATGGTGCTTTAGTTTCCTTCAGTCTCTTGTTTTGGTTACTGATGTACTGCGGATACTTATGACATGTGCATTCCTATGTTTGCACAATACATTAGAAAAACATAGGATTAAAGAGGAAAAAGGTACTTGCTTCCTGCAGACCTCACTAATGTATGTCTGTGTCTGTCCCTTCTTGTCCTGTTAGTACTGAAAATTAATAATACCAAAAGCACAAGAAGGAGCAGACCTGGACATACTACAGGGAGGTTTACATAAAACAAGCAGCTTGTCTTTTTTGTTTTTATTGTCTGCATCTGTTGTGAGGGGACTTGTTTAACTAGTAATGCACCATGTACAATGTGCATGCTGATGGCACTGAGCGATTTTCAGTGTGTATGTTTTTGAATAATAATCAGGCTTTCCTAGCAGGAGTAAAACAATACTTCAACAGTCAGAAAAATATTTAGAAAACAGATCACTCTTTATTGGTTGTCATTCTTAGCAAATAAGGGACATAATTAATTTAGGAGAGGGAATTCTGTGGCAAGCACTAAGAAAAAAGTCTTAGAAAAAAAGAATAGTAACAAACGGTTTGCGTCCTTTCTTAGACATGTCAGTGAGAAACCAATATAGTCAATGAGGAATGATGCTAGGGCTACAGTGTCAACAATATAGTGAGGTTTGTTAGTTAATGACCTGCACATGATTGTAATTACTCAAAATTGGACAGAAATTTCATTTTAAATAATTCAATAAAAATATTTAAGCAAAAAAACAATCTGGACAGCATTTGGAAAGATCAAGTATTAGCTGGGGGTGGAGAAAGTGAGAGTTAAAAAATTCAGTACAAGACAATTAACCAGTAAATAATGACGTAATCAAAAACAAATGAGAGACATTCTCCAGTAATGACATGCATAAGGATTTGAAGCACTGTACTAGTGATGATTACTGGTGGTACATAATCAGATCTAACTCCGCTTTGATTTAGAACCGCAGTATAGCAGTGCAGACATTTTATACATAGTGAAAAATAATCTGTATGTTCTACAACAGGGCAGTACAGCAAGTCTTAATCTGTGTAATGTCATATTACAACTTTAACAAACTTGAACCAATCAGTTTATTAGATTTATATTTGTCTTTTCTTAAAATATTTGCACAGACCTCTTGTACTGGTTTCAGTGTCTCACAATTAAGCAGATTTTCTTTCTATATTTATGAAAAGATTTAAAAAGCCAAAATATACTCACACATTCAAACTCTAGTTTCTTTGTTATTAAAATGGGTGCATCATCCTTCACATAACTATCGCTTCGCGAGTCAAAACAAAACCTCTTCAGCTGAAGAACCAGGACTTCGGGTGGAGACTCGCGGTAGTATTGCTGAAAGATAATTATATTTAAGGTAAGCAGACAGGCGACATTGTACTTGAAGGCCTCACCTTGCGTTTCGCGCAGAAGTGGGCATGTCATGAATGATTGACGACCAGGTCTGCATATGTAATGAGCCATGACTGACATGGCATTCAAACAATGCAAAAGAATGGACTTTTTTTGCTAAAAATAAAAGCACAAGAAGAATTTTAGTTGCTTGTTACATTTTGAAGTGTTTCAGACACAAAAATAATAGCTTTTTTGCTAAAATAAAAGCCCACTCTTTTTTGAATTTTAGTTAGTTGGTAAGCGATTCAAATACAAAAATAATAGCTTTAGTCAACTAATAAAGGGAACTTAGAAAAAAGGACACTTGCCATTTTCATATCCCCCTCCCCGACAAGGGCACACCTGCCCAAATAAGGGACCGCCCAGCCTAAAGGAAAACTGGTGGTAACCCTAGGTCAGGACAAGAATAAGAAGTGAGCTTATATACTTTATTTTGAACAAAAAATGTATCTCCCGATTAAATCATTAGCTAAAAAGTGACCATGTAGTTTACTGTTTAATTTAAAAGAAAATATACTTTGCAGACAGCCAGATGCAGAAACAAAATGAATTTTCTGAAATATATCTTTTATTTAATAAATATGCATTTCTTTGTTTATATTAAAATAAGAAACAAACAATTGTTCTCGAAGGCAACACAAGACACGTACTAAAAGCCAGACAGTGTATTAGGATTCTTCGAGGGAATACATATTTATTAGTGCTCGATTACGAAACAGCACGGGGGTGGATTTTGGGCGGGGCTTGCCACTGCGCATTTGGTGAGGCCCTCAAGTACAATATCGCCAACAGACATGCTAATTGAATCATGCAAAATAAATATTTATATAAAACAGCAAAACATATTACATTGCAGAACCAAATGACAAGAATATGCAAAAGGATGATAATACCAGGTGATAAAACCCATGGTAAATTCAAATGGCTTGATTTAGTCTGCTCTGTTGTGTGTGCTCCCACAATCACAAACTGCCTCATTAGAGCACCAACACACCTTATTTTACCTTTAATAATGAGCTTACCTGTGATCATACACAGTAAATAATATAAGTACTGGACAGATGCACGATGTGAACTGTGGTTGCTATATTTAGCAAAATATATTACTGCTTGTACAGATTTTATTAATTTATGGATGATCATTTGCTAATTGTATGTCATACCATTTTAGGAAGCCCTATAATTTCCCACTCCAGAAAAAAGCTGGTGAAAAGATGAAAATCATGACTGCTGACGCAGGAGACCTGATTACATAGGATTGTAATTTACCACTACTGATAAATACCTCGTACACAAAGCACACATACCAAATACCCACAGCAGCCCCAAATCCAGTCTTTCAAAACAACACCCACATCAGTACATACAGCCACATCTCATGGAGCCCCTACCTCTAAGCTCATAAGGCAAGCCACCACACAATCCAAAATTCTGGTAACTGGAGACTCCATCGTGAGACACACTCATGTCCCTCTCACCAGGCTGAATAAGGAGAAAGTCAAAGTCAGTTGTTTATCAGGGGGCAGGATCCACAACATGTTTGCACTCAGGTCATTGGACCACATGTACCAGTATGACTCAGTCATAGTCCATGTGGGAGCAAATGACCTGAGATGTACCTCCATAGACTATATGAAGAGAGACATCACGGAGCTCTTGGAGCATGTGTCTCAGGATGGTATGAGCCTAACACTGAGCAGCATTTAACCTTCTCCATGGATGATGCCACAATACTAACAAAAGATGATTAACTTTAATAACTGTCTTTGTTTCTGGTGTCATTCTAATCATTCTAAAGGGGTGCAGTATTTGTCAGCTTGGAAAGATATGGTCAACAGACCACACTACTTTTCCAGGGATTGTCTGCACCTTTCCACTCTAGGCTTTCAAATATTAGCTAAAACATTGTCTTTCCCCCATAGTGCCTTTTTTAGAGAATCTCCAAAAAAAATCCAATCAGCACTGGAGAAGGAAAACAGTCACCAGGCGCACAAAGGTTAAAATAACTTTTTAATTAAGCGCTTAACAAATCACCGCATTTTTCATCTCACAGTTCAGACTTCATCAGACAAACTCAAAAGTTAATGACATCACTATTTATACTCACATCCCATTTAAAATTGTATTTTTAAAAACTCGTAGTTTTAATATTCATTCCCACAATAAAATATCCCAGTTTTTAAAAATACAATTTTTGATAAATGGGTAAGGGTTGAAATTGGGTTTGTGAAGTTGTTTCCAAATGGTAATGAGATATTTTTTTTCCTTAGTTTTGTTCCTATTGGATATTTTAAATGGGATGAGAGTATAAATAGTGATGTCATTAACTTTTGGGTTTGTCTAATGAAGTCTGAACTGTGAGATGAAAAACGCGGAGATTCGTTAAGCGTTTAATTAAAAAGTAATTTTAATGTTTGTGCACCTGGTGACTGTTTTCCTCCTCCAGTGCTGATTGGATTTTTTTTGGAGATTGTTTTTTCGCACTGTTGCCTCTTACTGGTTGGTTATCCTTTTTTAGACAATGCCAAACTGAAAGTACTTCCGACATAGCAAATCAAAACCAAGAAAATCTAAAGGTATTACTGCTCAATGATAGGAGTCGAAACAAAGAATTCCACTCCCTAGAAGCTCTTTTGGGTCTATGTTAAATAATCAAAGTTTCAAAACTTGGAACTTAATATGTAGAATGACATATAAGCGAAGTTTGAAACATCGAAAATATAACAAAAAATTAAAATAAAAAACTTACCTGAATGCTCTGAGCAAGGGAGCAAGCCACCCTGCATCCCCACACCCCCATACTTAAGTATACCAACTTTGAGATCAAACTTCAGTGCAGAAAAGGGTAATTTTCCCATTCTGCACCACACAGAGCTGTTCTTTATAACCTTCAAACTTTTGAAAGTTTGATCATATGGTGTCAACCATATGACATTCGAACTTTCAATCGTTCATTTATTTAACAGGAAACCACTCTTTTCACCCTACAGAATGCTGATGTCTGTGTAGGCAATGAAACTTGGTTTAAAGCCATAGAGAGCACACCAACAGTGCAAGGTTATAATGCCTTCCATACAATTAGACCAGCTAATACACAGGCAAGGGCTAAAGGTGGTGGTGTCTCTATTTACATCAAAAATAAATATACCTCAAGTCTGGTCAAACAGTACAATGCACTTGAGCTGCTCCATGTTCAAATCACCACTGGCAAAATCCAATATCACTTCCTTGCAAGTTATAGGTCCCCCTCTATGAACCAGGAAACCTATACCAAGTATTTAAACTTATTAGAAACACTAACCATCCAACCCAGTACCATATTCATGGGTGACTTTAATTACCCCACTATTAACTGGGAATCCTTTAGGACGCCAAACGTACAGGCACAGAGATTCCTGGATTTTGTAAACACAAACTCCCCTGGACCAGCATGAACAGCAATTAGACAAAACACCAATCAGGGATGCAGCCATACTGGATCTGGTCCTCACTAATATGGGAGAGTGCTGCACAGTAATGCCTTCCCTGGTAAGGTCAGGCCACAAAATGTTCTCATTTAAAGTTAAAATAAAACCTGGACCCCCAACTAAACCTGGAATATTCAGGAACTCTAAGGCTAACTTCTTGCTATTAAGTGATAACCTGGGAAAATTTTAACTCCCCATAAACCCTGAGAACACTGCTGCCTATGTAGAACTGTTCACAGAAACCTTGTACAAGCATGTTAATAGCTGCATAGAGATAGCTGTTCTCACCAGGAAGAAGCACAGAACTAACTTAAAAAACAAGCCACCCTGGTGGAATCACAAAATCAATAGGCTGTATAACAGAAGGAAGAAAATCATGGCAAAAATTAGGAGATACAGCACCCACCAGGATAAAACACTCTCATCAAATTAAACAAACATCTCAGGGGACAAATAAAGTCTACCAAAGCCAAATTTGAGGTGAATTTGGCTTCCCAGGTCAAGGACAACCACAAGATATTCTTTAGTTATGTCCACAATCTCAAAGACAATACACAATTGTGAGCAGAGCTCATTGTAAATGAAGCCACCTATACTAAGCCAGAAAATATAGAAAACCTATTGGCCAATAAATTCAATTCCAACTCCCCCCCCCCTCTCTCTCCCCCTCTACCTTCCTTCAAGAAATATCATCAAGTATAACTCCCCCTGCTATCGTTAGGGAAGTGGTCCTTAATGTTTTCTCTAAGGCCAAGAACATTGCATTAATGGGCCTAGACAATATCCCAGGATGCCTTACAGATAGCATGAAACATAACCTATCAGAGCCTCTGGTATTGCTATTTAACTACAGCCTTCAAACAAGTTTCATGCCTCATGAATGTAAAACAGCAACAGTCATTTCTCTGCACAAAGGTGGGACATCTACAGACCCTGGAAACTACAGACCCATAAGTCTCACTAGTCTTGTATGTAAAGCATGGAAAGAATTATCATGGAAATGATCAATAGTGATATTGCAAACTTCCAGACAATGGACCCACCCAGTTTGGTTTAGTCAAGGGCAGATCATGCCTACTCAACCAGGTGGACTTCTTTGAGAAGGTCACCAAAGCAATGGATGAGGGCAAAATTGATCAAACTGCCTGCCTTGACCTGGCCAAGGCATTTAACACTATACCCCACTTGGGCATTGTCAACAAACTCAAGAGGTTAGGTACAAACTTGTATGTCACCCAATAGCCAGCCAACTGTCTCACAGACAGGACCCAGGAAGTTAGATTTGGGGAGTCCTCCTCTACAAAGAGGCTAGTCACATGTGGAGTTCCTCATGGACCAGTCCTTGGACTGCTCCTTTTTGGCATTTACTTCTCAGATGTCAAGGCCAATGTCAGTGGTCTCTGGCTGATTAAATCTGCAAATGACTGCAAATTAGGAGCTGTCATTGAATCTCGTACTGACACAAATGTTCTGCAGGAAGGGCTGACACAAACAAACAACTGGTGCCAGAGCCATGGACTAAAATTAATGGCAAGAAATGCATAATAGTATCCTTTGTGAAGTCATCCATCCCTGGTAACTATCATATTGACAACACACCCCTTAGAGCTGACCTAGTATTCAGGGACTTAGGGACACTCATAGATAGTGATCTAGACTTTGACCATCATGTGTCTACAGTGGTGATGAAATCATTCTATGTTGTGCAACTTATAAACAAAGGTATGGCATCTAAGTCCAAGGAAGTCATTGTTCCACTGTATTCAGCATCCATCTGACCTATCATTGAGTACAATGCCCCCTTTAGTATGTACCTAACCAGACATATCCAACAATTGGAATGTCCACAGAGGTTCCTCACTAAAAGAATATGGGATGTAAGTAAAATGTCCTATGCAGACCACCTCAAGGCCCCATCCATGTAAAGGAGAGTTCCACCCTAAACCAATTCAAGTACAACTTGGACAATTGGATGGGAAACCAGAAATCCATCCCTGGTTTGGCACCTATGTCTCTAACGGACACAGGCAACCTATAAATGTTTCATCTCCCAGACCCATGCTTACAATTATCAAGGGTATCAGAACTTGTCAGAGATTTGGGATGCATGGCTAAGCTTAAAAAGGCCCTTGTGGTTGTTAGCCTAGTAAACTACTATGAGCCTATAACACACACACATACATACATACACACACTCAAAGACATGCGCACACTCATACACATATACACACATACACACACATACAACACACACACACACACTCAAGGACATGCACACACTCATACACTCATACACATACACACACACACACACACACACACACACACACACACACACACACACACACACACACACACACACACACACACACACACACACACACCTTCAGGCAGTTTGCAGGATCACTATTTCACTTTTGGCATGTCTTTGGAATGTGGAAGGAAGTAGACACTGGCAGGGCATATATAATCCACACACAAGAGGCAACACAGTCAAGAAAAAACTGCAGAGTCAGGTTCTGGAAAGCAGCAATGTTAGATGTATACATGTTGTAACTATGTAAACTTCAGGAATCTGATATTATAAATTATGTTTTTCAGTCAGTAAAATTGTCAGGTCTAGTAAAGAAAAAACATGGCTTACAATTTTTGCATCACATTTCTTCTCACATATATCACAGTAGACTTGATTCTCATCACATAATGCTTCTGCCTTAAATGTTTGGAACGTTTCAGCCTTTATAAGAAGGAAAAAAGAATACGTTGTAATTAAAGAAAGCAGAGACTATTCTTGTTAAGGTACTAATCTGACGAACAGCAATTAGACAAGATCAAATTTGCTTTAAAGTGTCACTCGGATATTTCACTACTGCATGAATTTGTTTTTCAATAAACATCTTTCTTAAATTATCATGTATGACATAAGCAATCTTACATTTATATAAATAAAAACAAACATTGATGCCACTTTACTTGCAAACATTATATATCACAGTAGTGCATGAATCTTATAAAATGATGTGTCATTGATAGGGCACATGCCCTCTTCCCTTACTCTTCAGTTCAAATAAATAATTCAATAAGAATTATTGCATCACACCAAAACCACATTAGTACACCTTATT